>NW_027488590.1:0-2500 GCF_050948215.1 Halictus rubicundus
CCCTAACCCTAACCCTAACCCTAACCCTAACCCTAACCTAACCCTAACCCTAACCCTAACCCTAACCCTAACCCTAACCCTAACCCTAACCCTAACCCTAACCCTAACCCTAACCCTAACCCTAACCCTAACCCTAACCCTAACCCTAACCCTAACCCTAACCCTAACCCTAACCCTAACCCTAACCCTAACCCCTAACCCTAACCCTAACCCTAACCCTAACCCTAACCCTAACCCTAACCTAACCCTAACCCTAACCCTAACCCTAACCCTAACCCTAACCCCTAACCCTAACCCTAACCCTAACCCTAACCCTAACCCTAACCCTAACCCTAACCCTAACCCTAACCCTAACCCTAACCCTAACCCTAACCTAACCCTAACCCTAACCCTAACCCCTAACCCTAACCCTAACCCTAACCCTAACCCTAACCTAACCCTAACCCTAACCCTAACCCTAACCCTAACCCTAACCTAACCCTAACCCTAACCCTAACCCTAACCCTAACCCTAACCTAACCCTAACCCTAACCCTAACCCTAACCCTAACCTAACCCTAACCCTAACCTAACCCTAACCCTAACCCTAACCCTAACCCTAACCCTAACCCTAACCTAACCCTAACCCTAACCTAACCCTAACCCTAACCCTAACCCTAACCCTAACCCTAACCCTAACCCTAACCCTAACCCTAACCCTAACCCTAACCCTAACCTAACCCTAACCCTAACCCACCCTAACCCTAACCCTAACCCTAACCCTAACCCTAACCCTAACCCTAACCCTAACCCTAACCCTAACCCTAACCCTAACCCTAACCCTAACCCTAACCCTAACCCTAACCCTAACCCTAACCCTAACCCTAACCCTAACCCTAACCCTAACCCTAACCCTAACCCTAACCCTAACCCTAACCCTAACCCTAACCCTAACCCTAACCTAACCCTAACCCTAACCCTAACCCTAACCCTAACCCTAACCCTAACCCTAACCCTAACCCTAACCCTAACCCTAACCCTAACCCTAACCCTAACCCTAACCCTAACCCTAACCTAACCCTAACCCTAACCCCCTAACCCTAACCCTAACCCTAACCCTAACCCTAACCCTAACCCTAACCCTAACCTAACCCTAACCCTAACCCTAACCCTAACCCTAACCCTAACCCTAACCCTAACCCTAACCCTAACCCTAACCCTAACCCTAACCCTAACCCTAACCCTAACCCTAACCCTAACCCTAACCCTAACCTAACCCTAACCCTAACCCTAACCCTAACCCTAACCCTAACCCTAACCCTAACCCTAACCTAACCCTAACCCTAACCCTAACCCTAACCCTAACCCTAACCCTAACCCTAACCTAACCCTAACCCTAACCCTAACCCTAACCCTAACCCTAACCCTAACCCTAACCCTAACCCTAACCCTAACCCTAACCCTAACCCTAACCCTAACCCTAACCCTAACCTAACCCTAACCCTAACCCTAACCCTAACCCTACCCTAACCCTAACCCTAACCCTAACCCTAACCCTAACCCTAACCCTAACCCTAACCCTAACCCTAACCCTAACCCTAACCCTAACCCTAACCCTAACCCTAACCCTAACCCTAACCCTAACCCTAACCCTAACCCTAACCCTAACCCTAACCCTAACCCTAACCCTAACCCTAACCCTAACCCTAACCCTAACCCTAACCCTAACCCTAACCCTAACCCTAACCCTAACCCTAACCCTAACCCTAACCCTAACCCTAACCCTAACCCTAACCCTAACCCTAACCCTAACCCTAACCCTAACCCTAACCCTAACCTAACCCTAACCCTAACCCTAACCCTAACCCTAACCCTAACCCTAACCCTAACCCTAACCCTAACCCTAACCCTAACCCTAACCCTAACCCTAACCCTAACCCTAACCCTAACCCTAACCCTAACCCTAACCCTAACCCTAACCCTAACCCTAACCCTAACCCTAACCCTAACCCTAACCCTAACCCTAACCCTAACCCTAACCCTAACCCTAACCCTAACCCTAACCCTAACCCTAACCCTAACCCTAACCCTAACCCTAACCCTAACCCTAACCCTAACCCTAACCCTAACCCTAACCCTAACCCTAACCCTAACCCTAACCCTAACCCTAACCCTAACCCTAACCCTAACCCTAACCCTAACCCTAACCCTAACCCTAACCCTAACCCTAACCCTAACCCTAACCCTAACCCTAACCCTAACCCTAACCCTAACCCTAACCCTAACCCTAACCCTAACCCTAACCCTAACCCTAACCCTAACCCTAACCCTAACCCTAACCCTAACCCTAACCCTAACCCTAACCCTAACCCTAACCCTAACCCTAACCCTAACCCTAACCCTAACCCTAACCCTAACCCTAACCCTAACCCTAACCCTAACCCTAACCCTAACCCTAACCCTAACCTAACCCTAACCCTAACCCTAACCCTAACCCTAACCCTAACCCTAACCCTAACCCT